>NC_142646.1:19214944-19239120 GCF_053813885.1 Theobroma cacao
AACCATTTAAAGGAAGAAACAAAGCTTTTGAAGGCATAAGTGACTATAAAAGAAGTTTTCTTCTCAATGAATGGTTTTTGCATCACGTTTCTCGAGGTAAACATTCAATTATAATCTGTTTTAACTAAAAATGTAAAAAAAACGCAACATAAAATCAATTATGAGATTATATAACCATTTAAAGGGAGAAACAAAGCTTTTGAAGGCATAAGTGACTATAAAAGAAGTTTTCTTCTCAATGAATGGTTTTTGCATCAGGTTTCTCGAGGTAAACATTCAATTATAATCTGTTTTAAAAAAAATGTAAAAAAACTGAACTTAAAATCAATTATGAGGTTATATAACCATTTAAAGGGAGAAACAAAGCTTTTGAAGGCATAAGTGACTATAAAAGAAGTTTTCTTCTCAATGAATGGTTTTTGCATCACGTTTCTCGAGGTAAACATTCAATTATAATCTGTTTGAACAAAAAATGTAAAAAAAACGCAACTTAAAATCAATTATGAGATTATATAACCATTTAAAGGGAGAAACAAAGCTTTTGAAGGCATAAGTGACTATAAAAGAAGTTTTCTTCTCAATGAATGGTTTTTGCATCACGTTTCTCAAGGGAAACATTCAATTATAATCTGTTTTAACCAAAAATGTAAAAAAATTCAACTTAAAATCAATTATGAGATTATATAACCATTTAAAGGGAGAAACAAAGCTTTTGAAGGCATAAGTGACTATAAAAGAAGTTTTCTTCTCAATGAATGGTTTTTGCATCACGTTTCTCGAGGTAAACATTCAATTATAATCTGTTTTAACCAAAAATGTAAAAAAATTCAACTTAAAATCAATTATGAGATTATATAACCATTTAAAGGGAGAAACAAAGCTTTTGAAGGCATAAGTGACTATAAAAGAAGTTTTCTTCTCAATGAATGGTTTTTGCATCACGTTTCTCAAGGGAAACATTCAATTATAATCTGTTTTAAACCAAAAATGTAAAAAAATTCAACTTAAAATCAATTATGAGATTATATAACCATTTAAAGGGAGAAACAAAGCTTTTGAAGGCATAAGTGACTATAAAAGAAGTTTTCTTCTCAATGAATGGTTTTTGCATCACGTTTCTCGAGGTAAACATTCAATTATAATCTGTTTTAACCAAAAATGTAAAAAAATTCAACTTAAAATCAATTATGAGATTATATGACCATTTAAAGGGAGAAACAAAGCTTTTGAAGGCATAAGTGACTATAAAAGAAGTTTTCTTCTCAATGAATGGTTTTTGCATCACGTTTCTCGAGGTAAACATTCAATTATAATCTGTTTTAACCAAAAATGTAAAAAAATTCAACTTAAAATCAATTATGAGATTATATAACCATTTAAAGGGAGAAACAAAGCTTTTGAAGGCATAAGTGACTATAAAAGAAGTTTTCTTCTCAATGAATGGTTTTTGCATCACGTTTCTCAAGGTAAACATTCAATTATAATCTGTTTTAACCAAAAATGTAAAAAAATTCAACTTAAAATCAATTATGAGATTATATAACCCTTTAAAGGGAAAAACAAAGCTTTTGAAGGGATAAGTGACTATAAAAGAAGTTTTCTTCTCAATGAATGGTTTTTGCATCACGTTTCTTGAGGTAAACATTCAATTATAATCTGTTTTAACCAAAAATGTAAAAAAAACTAAACTTAAAATCAATTATGAGGTTATATAACCATTTAAAGGGAGAAACAAAGCTTTTGAAGGCATAAGTGACTATAAAAGAAGTTTTCTTCTCAATGAATGGTTTTTCCATCACGTTTCTCGAGGTAAACATTCAATTATAATCTGTTTTAACAAAAAATGTAAAAAAACTCAACTTAAAATCAATTATGAGATTATATAACCATTTAAAGGGAGAAACAAAGCTTTTGAAGGCATAAGTGACTATAAAAGAAGTTTTCTTCTCAATGAATGGTTTTTGCATCACGTTTCTCGAGGTACACATTCAATTATAATCTGTTTTAACCAAAAATGTAAAAAAAAAGCAACTTAAAATCAATTATGAGATTATATAACCATTTAAAGGGAGAAACAAAGCTTTTGAAGGCATAAGTGACTATAAAAGAAGTTTTCTTCTCAATGAATGGTTTTTGCATCACGTTTCTCGAGGTAAACATTCAATTATAATATGTTTTAACCAAAAATGTAAAAAAATTCAACTTAAAATCAATTATGAGATTATATAACCATTTAAAGGGAGAAACAAAGCTTTTGAAGGCATAAGTGACTATAAAAGAAGTTTTCTTCTCAATGAATGGTTTTTGCATCACGTTTCTCGAGGTACACATTCAATTATAATCTGTTTTAACCAAAAATATAAAAAAAAGTAACTTAAAATCAATTATGAGATTATATAACCATTTAAAGGGAGAAACAAAGCTTTTGAAGGCATAAGTGACTATAAAAGAAGTTTTCTTCTCAATGAATGGTTTTTGCATCACGTTTCTCGAGGTAGACATTCAATTATAATCTGTTTTAACCAAAAATGTAAAAAAATTCAACTTAAAATCAATTATGAGATTATATAACCATTTAAAGTGAGAAACAAAGCTTTTGAAGGCATAAGTGACTATAAAAGAAGTTTTCTTCTCAATGAATGGTTTTTGCATCACGTTTCTCGAGGTAAACATTCAATTATAATCTGTTTTAATCAAAAATGTAAAAAAAAAGCAACTTTAAATCAATTATGAGATTATATAACCATTTAAAGGGAGAAACAAAGCTTTTGAAGGCATAAGTGACTATAAAAGAAGTTTTCTTCTCAATGAATGGTTTTTGCATCACGTTTCTCGAGGTAAACATTCAATTATAATCTGTTTTAACCAAAAATGTAAAAAAATTCAACTTAAAATCAATTATGAGATTATATAACCATTTAAAGGGAGAAACAAAGCTTTTGAAGGCATAAGTGACTATAAAAGAAGTTTTCTTCTCAATGAATGGTTTTTGCGTCACGTTTCTCGAGGTACACATTCAATTATAATCTGTTTTAACCAAAAATGTAAAAAAAAAGCAACTTAAAATCAATTATGAGATTATATAACCATTTAAAGGGAGAAACAAAGCTTTTGAAGGCATAAGTGACTATAAAAGAAGTTTTCTTCTCAATGAATGGTTTTTGCATCACGTTTCTCGAGGTAAACATTCAATTATAATCTGTTTTAACCAAAAATGTAAGAAAACTCAACTTAAAATCAATTATGGGATTATATAACCATTTAAAGGGAGAAACAAAGCTTTTGAAGGCATAAGTGACTATAAAAGAAGTTTTCTTCTCAATGAATGGTTTTTGCGTCACGTTTCTCGAGGTACACATTCAATTATAATCTGTTTTAACCAAAAATGTAAAAAAAAAGCAACTTAAAATCAATTATGAGATTATATAACCATTTAAAGGGAGAAACAAAGCTTTTGAAGGCATAAGTGACTATAAAAGAAGTTTTCTTCTCAATGAATGGTTTTTGCATCACGTTTCTCGAGGTAAACATTCAATTATAATCTGTTTTAACCAAAAATGTAAGAAAACTCAACTTAAAATCAATTATGGGATTATATAACCATTTAAAGGGAGAAACAAAGCTTTTGAAGGCATAAGTGACTATAAAAGAAGTTTTCTTCTCAATGAATGGCTTTCGCTTCAAGATACTCGAGGTAAACATTCAATTATAATCTGTTTTAACCAAAAATGTAAAAAAATTCAACTTAAAATCAATTATGAGATTATATAACCATTTAAAGGGTGAAACAAAGCTTTTGAAGGCATAAATGACTATAAAAGAAGTTTTCTTCTCAATAATTGATTTTTACATCACGTTTCTCGAGGTAAACATTCAATTATAATCTGTTTTAACCAAAAATGTAAAAAAATTCAACTTAAAATCAATTATGAGATTATATAACCATTTAAAGGAAGAAACAAAGCTTTTGAAGGCATAAGTGACTATAAAAGAAGTTTTCTTCTCAATGAATGGTTTTTGCATCACGTTTCTCGAGGTAAACATTCAATTATAATCTGTTTTAACTAAAAATGTAAAAAAAACGCAACATAAAATCAATTATGAGATTATATAACCATTTAAAGGGAGAAACAAAGCTTTTGAAGGCATAAGTGACTATAAAAGAAGTTTTCTTCTCAATGAATGGTTTTTGCATCAGGTTTCTCGAGGTAAACATTCAATTATAATCTGTTTTAAAAAAAATGTAAAAAAACTGAACTTAAAATCAATTATGAGGTTATATAACCATTTAAAGGGAGAAACAAAGCTTTTGAAGGCATAAGTGACTATAAAAGAAGTTTTCTTCTCAATGAATGGTTTTTGCATCACGTTTCTCGAGGTAAACATTCAATTATAATCTGTTTGAACAAAAAATGTAAAAAAAACGCAACTTAAAATCAATTATGAGATTATATAACCATTTAAAGGGAGAAACAAAGCTTTTGAAGGCATAAGTGACTATAAAAGAAGTTTTCTTCTCAATGAATGGTTTTTGCATCACGTTTCTCGAGGTAAACATTCAATTATAATCTGTTTTAACCAAAAATGTAAAAAAATTCAACTTAAAATCAATTATGAGATTATATAACCATTTAAAGGGAGAAACAAAGCTTTTGAAGGCATAAGTGACTATAAAAGAAGTTTTCTTCTCAATGAATGGTTTTTGCATCACGTTTCTCAAGGGAAACATTCAATTATAATCTGTTTTAACCAAAAATGTAAAAAAATTCAACTTAAAATCAATTATGAGATTATATAACCATTTAAAGGGAGAAACAAAGCTTTTGAAGGCATAAGTGACTATAAAAGAAGTTTTCTTCTCAATGAATGGTTTTTGCATCACGTTTCTCGAGGTAAACATTCAATTATAATCTGTTTTAACCAAAAATGTAAAAAAATTCAACTTAAAATCAATTATGAGATTATATGACCATTTAAAGGGAGAAACAAAGCTTTTGAAGGCATAAGTGACTATAAAAGAAGTTTTCTTCTCAATGAATGGTTTTTGCATCACGTTTCTCGAGGTAAACATTCAATTATAATCTGTTTTAACCAAAAATGTAAAAAAAAAGCAACTTAAAATCAATTATGAGATTATATAACCATTTAAAGGGAGAAACAAAGCTTTTGAAGGCATAAGTGACTATAAAAGAAGTTTTCTTCTCAATGAATGGTTTTTGCATCACGTTTCTCAAGGTAAACATTCAATTATAATCTGTTTTAACCAAAAATGTAAAAAAATTCAACTTAAAATCAATTATGAGATTATATAACCATTTAAAGGGAGAAACAAAGCTTTTGAAGGCATAAGTGACTATAAAAGAAGTTTTCTTCTCAATGAATGGTTTTTGCATCACGTTTCTCGAGGTAAACATTCAATTATAATCTGTTTTAACCAAAAATGTAAAAAAATTCAACTTAAAATCAATTATGAGATTATATAACCATTTAAAGGGAGAAACAAAGCTTTTGAAGGCATAAGTGACTATAAAAGAAGTTTTCTTCTCAATGAATGGTTTTTGCATCACGTTTCTCGAGGTAAACATTCAATTATAATCTGTTTTAACCAAAAATGTAAAAAAATTCAACTTAAAATCAATTATGAGATTATATAACCATTTAAAGGGAGAAACAAAGCTTTTGAAGGCATAAGTGACTATAAAAGAAGTTTTCTTCTCAATGAATGGTTTTTGCATCACGTTTCTCAAGGTAAACATTCAATTATAATCTGTTTTAACCAAAAATGTAAAAAAATTCAACTTAAAATCAATTATGAGATTATATAACCCTTTAAAGGGAAAAACAAAGCTTTTGAAGGGATAAGTGACTATAAAAGAAGTTTTCTTCTCAATGAATGGTTTTTGCATCACGTTTCTTGAGGTAAACATTCAATTATAATCTGTTTTAACCAAAAATGTAAAAAAAACTAAACTTAAAATCAATTATGAGGTTATATAACCATTTAAAGGGAGAAACAAAGCTTTTGAAGGCATAAGTGACTATAAAAGAAGTTTTCTTCTCAATGAATGGTTTTTCCATCACGTTTCTCGAGGTAAACATTCAATTATAATCTGTTTTAACAAAAAATGTAAAAAAACTCAACTTAAAATCAATTATGAGGTTATATAACCATTTAAAGGGAGAAACAAAGCTTTTGAAGGCAGAAGTGACTATAAAAGAAGTTTTCTTCTCAATGAATGGTTTTTGCATCACGTTTCTCGAGGTACACATTCAATTATAATCTGTTTTAACCAAAAATATAAAAAAAACTAACTTAAAATCAATTATGAGATTATATAACCATTTAAAGGGAGAAACAAAGCTTTTGAAGGCATAAGTGACTATAAAAGAAGTTTTCTTCTCAATGAATGGTTTTTGCATCACGTTTCTCGAGGTAGACATTCAATTATAATCTGTTTTAACCAAAAATGTAAAAAAATTCAACTTAAAATCAATTATGAGATTATATAACCATTTAAAGTGAGAAACAAAGCTTTTGAAGGCATAAGTGACTATAAAAGAAGTTTTCTTCTCAATGAATGGTTTTTGCATCACGTTTCTCGAGGTAAACATTCAATTATAATCTGTTTTAATCAAAAATGTAAAAAAAAAGCAACTTTAAATCAATTATGAGATTATATAACCATTTAAAGGGAGAAACAAAGCTTTTGAAGGCATAAGTGACTATAAAAGAAGTTTTCTTCTCAATGAATGGTTTTTGCATCACGTTTCTCGAGGTAAACATTCAATTATAATCTGTTTTAACCAAAAATGTAAAAAAATTCAACTTAAAATCAATTATGAGATTATATAACCATTTAAAGGGAGAAACAAAGCTTTTGAAGGCATAAGTGACTATAAAAGAAGTTTTCTTCTCAATGAATGGTTTTTGCGTCACGTTTCTCGAGGTACACATTCAATTATAATCTGTTTTAACCAAAAATGTAAAAAAAAAGCAACTTAAAATCAATTATGAGATTATATAACCATTTAAAGGGAGAAACAAAGCTTTTGAAGGCATAAGTGACTATAAAAGAAGTTTTCTTCTCAATGAATGGTTTTTGCATCACGTTTCTCAAGGGAAACATTCAATTATAATCTGTTTTAACCAAAAATGTAAAAAAATTCAACTTAAAATCAATTATGAGATTATATAACCATTTAAAGGGAGAAACAAAGCTTTTGAAGGCATAAGTGACTATAAAAGAAGTTTTCTTCTCAATGAATGGTTTTTGCATCACGTTTCTCGAGGTAAACATTCAATTATAATCTGTTTTAACCAAAAATGTAAAAAAATTCAACTTAAAATCAATTATGAGATTATATAACCATTTAAAGGGAGAAACAAAGCTTTTGAAGGCATAAGTGACTATAAAAGAAGTTTTCTTCTCAATGAATGGTTTTTGCATCACGTTTCTCGAGGTAAACATTCAATTATAATCTGTTTTAACCAAAAATGTAAAAAAATTCAACTTAAAATCAATTATGAGATTATATAACCATTTAAAGGGAGAAACAAAGCTTTTGAAGGCATAAGTGACTATAAAAGAAGTTTTCTTCTCAATGAATGGTTTTTGCATCACGTTTCTCAAGGTAAACATTCAATTATAATCTGTTTTAACCAAAAATGTAAAAAAATTCAACTTAAAATCAATTATGAGATTATATAACCCTTTAAAGGGAAAAACAAAGCTTTTGAAGGGATAAGTGACTATAAAAGAAGTTTTCTTCTCAATGAATGGTTTTTGCATCACGTTTCTTGAGGTAAACATTCAATTATAATCTGTTTTAACCAAAAATGTAAAAAAAACTAAACTTAAAATCAATTATGAGGTTATATAACCATTTAAAGGGAGAAACAAAGCTTTTGAAGGCATAAGTGACTATAAAAGAAGTTTTCTTCTCAATGAATGGTTTTTCCATCACGTTTCTCGAGGTAAACATTCAATTATAATCTGTTTTAACAAAAAATGTAAAAAAACTCAACTTAAAATCAATTATGAGGTTATATAACCATTTAAAGGGAGAAACAAAGCTTTTGAAGGCAGAAGTGACTATAAAAGAAGTTTTCTTCTCAATGAATGGTTTTTGCATCACGTTTCTCGAGGTACACATTCAATTATAATCTGTTTTAACCAAAAATATAAAAAAAACTAACTTAAAATCAATTATGAGATTATATAACCATTTAAAGGGAGAAACAAAGCTTTTGAAGGCATAAGTGACTATAAAAGAAGTTTTCTTCTCAATGAATGGTTTTTGCATCACGTTTCTCGAGGTAGACATTCAATTATAATCTGTTTTAACCAAAAATGTAAAAAAATTCAACTTAAAATCAATTATGAGATTATATAACCATTTAAAGTGAGAAACAAAGCTTTTGAAGGCATAAGTGACTATAAAAGAAGTTTTCTTCTCAATGAATGGTTTTTGCATCACGTTTCTCGAGGTAAACATTCAATTATAATCTGTTTTAATCAAAAATGTAAAAAAAAAGCAACTTTAAATCAATTATGAGATTATATAACCATTTAAAGGGAGAAACAAAGCTTTTGAAGGCATAAGTGACTATAAAAGAAGTTTTCTTCTCAATGAATGGTTTTTGCATCACGTTTCTCGAGGTAAACATTCAATTATAATCTGTTTTAACCAAAAATGTAAAAAAATTCAACTTAAAATCAATTATGAGATTATATAACCATTTAAAGGGAGAAACAAAGCTTTTGAAGGCATAAGTGACTATAAAAGAAGTTTTCTTCTCAATGAATGGTTTTTGCGTCACGTTTCTCGAGGTACACATTCAATTATAATCTGTTTTAACCAAAAATGTAAAAAAAAAGCAACTTAAAATCAATTATGAGATTATATAACCATTTAAAGGGAGAAACAAAGCTTTTGAAGGCATAAGTGACTATAAAAGAAGTTTTCTTCTCAATGAATGGTTTTTGCATCACGTTTCTCGAGGTAAACATTCAATTATAATCTGTTTTAACCAAAAATGTAAGAAAACTCAACTTAAAATCAATTATGGGATTATATAACCATTTAAAGGGAGAAACAAAGCTTTTGAAGGCATAAGTGACTATAAAAGAAGTTTTCTTCTCAATGAATGGCTTTCGCTTCAAGATACTCGAGGTAAACATTCAATTATAATCTGTTTTAACCAAAAATGTAAAAAAATTCAACTTAAAATCAATTATGAGATTATATAACCATTTAAAGGGTGAAACAAAGCTTTTGAAGGCATAAATGACTATAAAAGAAGTTTTCTTCTCAATAATTGATTTTTACATCACGTTTCTCGAGGTAAACATTCAATTATAATCTGTTTTAACCAAAAATGTAAAAAAATTCAACTTAAAATCAATTATGAGATTATATAACCATTTAAAGGAAGAAACAAAGCTTTTGAAGGCATAAGTGACTATAAAAGAAGTTTTCTTCTCAATGAATGGTTTTTGCATCACGTTTCTCGAGGTAAACATTCAATTATAATCTGTTTTAACTAAAAATGTAAAAAAAACGCAACATAAAATCAATTATGAGATTATATAACCATTTAAAGGGAGAAACAAAGCTTTTGAAGGCATAAGTGACTATAAAAGAAGTTTTCTTCTCAATGAATGGTTTTTGCATCAGGTTTCTCGAGGTAAACATTCAATTATAATCTGTTTTAAAAAAAATGTAAAAAAACTGAACTTAAAATCAATTATGAGGTTATATAACCATTTAAAGGGAGAAACAAAGCTTTTGAAGGCATAAGTGACTATAAAAGAAGTTTTCTTCTCAATGAATGGTTTTTGCATCACGTTTCTCGAGGTAAACATTCAATTATAATCTGTTTGAACAAAAAATGTAAAAAAAACGCAACTTAAAATCAATTATGAGATTATATAACCATTTAAAGGGAGAAACAAAGCTTTTGAAGGCATAAGTGACTATAAAAGAAGTTTTCTTCTCAATGAATGGTTTTTGCATCACGTTTCTCAAGGGAAACATTCAATTATAATCTGTTTTAACCAAAAATGTAAAAAAATTCAACTTAAAATCAATTATGAGATTATATAACCATTTAAAGGGAGAAACAAAGCTTTTGAAGGCATAAGTGACTATAAAAGAAGTTTTCTTCTCAATGAATGGTTTTTGCATCACGTTTCTCGAGGTAAACATTCAATTATAATCTGTTTTAACCAAAAATGTAAAAAAATTCAACTTAAAATCAATTATGAGATTATATAACCATTTAAAGGGAGAAACAAAGCTTTTGAAGGCATAAGTGACTATAAAAGAAGTTTTCTTCTCAATGAATGGTTTTTGCATCACGTTTCTCAAGGGAAACATTCAATTATAATCTGTTTTAACCAAAAATGTAAAAAAATTCAACTTAAAATCAATTATGAGATTATATAACCATTTAAAGGGAGAAACAAAGCTTTTGAAGGCATAAGTGACTATAAAAGAAGTTTTCTTCTCAATGAATGGTTTTTGCATCACGTTTCTCGAGGTAAACATTCAATTATAATCTGTTTTAACCAAAAATGTAAAAAAATTCAACTTAAAATCAATTATGAGATTATATGACCATTTAAAGGGAGAAACAAAGCTTTTGAAGGCATAAGTGACTATAAAAGAAGTTTTCTTCTCAATGAATGGTTTTTGCATCACGTTTCTCGAGGTAAACATTCAATTATAATCTGTTTTAACCAAAAATGTAAAAAAATTCAACTTAAAATCAATTATGAGATTATATAACCATTTAAAGGGAGAAACAAAGCTTTTGAAGGCATAAGTGACTATAAAAGAAGTTTTCTTCTCAATGAATGGTTTTTGCATCACGTTTCTCAAGGTAAACATTCAATTATAATCTGTTTTAACCAAAAATGTAAAAAAATTCAACTTAAAATCAATTATGAGATTATATAACCCTTTAAAGGGAAAAACAAAGCTTTTGAAGGGATAAGTGACTATAAAAGAAGTTTTCTTCTCAATGAATGGTTTTTGCATCACGTTTCTTGAGGTAAACATTCAATTATAATCTGTTTTAACCAAAAATGTAAAAAAAACTAAACTTAAAATCAATTATGAGGTTATATAACCATTTAAAGGGAGAAACAAAGCTTTTGAAGGCATAAGTGACTATAAAAGAAGTTTTCTTCTCAATGAATGGTTTTTCCATCACGTTTCTCGAGGTAAACATTCAATTATAATCTGTTTTAACAAAAAATGTAAAAAAACTCAACTTAAAATCAATTATGAGATTATATAACCATTTAAAGGGAGAAACAAAGCTTTTGAAGGCATAAGTGACTATAAAAGAAGTTTTCTTCTCAATGAATGGTTTTTGCATCACGTTTCTCGAGGTACACATTCAATTATAATCTGTTTTAACCAAAAATGTAAAAAAAAAGCAACTTAAAATCAATTATGAGATTATATAACCATTTAAAGGGAGAAACAAAGCTTTTGAAGGCATAAGTGACTATAAAAGAAGTTTTCTTCTCAATGAATGGTTTTTGCATCACGTTTCTCGAGGTAAACATTCAATTATAATATGTTTTAACCAAAAATGTAAAAAAATTCAACTTAAAATCAATTATG
Organism: Theobroma cacao; assembly: GCF_053813885.1. Classification (NCBI taxonomy): domain Eukaryota; kingdom Viridiplantae; phylum Streptophyta; class Magnoliopsida; order Malvales; family Malvaceae; genus Theobroma; species Theobroma cacao. Next base: position 19,226,582 of record NC_142646.1, read on the forward strand.
AGATTATATAACCATTTAAAGGGAGAAACAAAGCTTTTGAAGGCATAAGTGACTATAAAAGAAGTTTTCTTCTCAATGAATGGTTTTTGCATCACGTTTCTCGAGGTACACATTCAATTATAATCTGTTTTAACCAAAAATATAAAAAAAAGTAACTTAAAATCAATTATGAGATTATATAACCATTTAAAGGGAGAAACAAAGCTTTTGAAGGCATAAGTGACTATAAAAGAAGTTTTCTTCTCAATGAATGGTTTTTGCATCACGTTTCTCGAGGTAGACATTCAATTATAATCTGTTTTAACCAAAAATGTAAAAAAATTCAACTTAAAATCAATTATGAGATTATATAACCATTTAAAGTGAGAAACAAAGCTTTTGAAGGCATAAGTGACTATAAAAGAAGTTTTCTTCTCAATGAATGGTTTTTGCATCACGTTTCTCGAGGTAAACATTCAATTATAATCTGTTTTAATCAAAAATGTAAAAAAAAAGCAACTTTAAATCAATTATGAGATTATATAACCATTTAAAGGGAGAAACAAAGCTTTTGAAGGCATAAGTGACTATAAAAGAAGTTTTCTTCTCAATGAATGGTTTTTGCATCACGTTTCTCGAGGTAAACATTCAATTATAATCTGTTTTAACCAAAAATGTAAAAAAATTCAACTTAAAATCAATTATGAGATTATATAACCATTTAAAGGGAGAAACAAAGCTTTTGAAGGCATAAGTGACTATAAAAGAAGTTTTCTTCTCAATGAATGGTTTTTGCGTCACGTTTCTCGAGGTACACATTCAATTATAATCTGTTTTAACCAAAAATGTAAAAAAAAAGCAACTTAAAATCAATTATGAGATTATATAACCATTTAAAGGGAGAAACAAAGCTTTTGAAGGCATAAGTGACTATAAAAGAAGTTTTCTTCTCAATGAATGGTTTTTGCATCACGTTTCTCGAGGTAAACATTCAATTATAATCTGTTTTAACCAAAAATGTAAGAAAACTCAACTTAAAATCAATTATGGGATTATATAACCATTTAAAGGGAGAAACAAAGCTTTTGAAGGCATAAGTGACTATAAAAGAAGTTTTCTTCTCAATGAATGGTTTTTGCGTCACGTTTCTCGAGGTACACATTCAATTATAATCTGTTTTAACCAAAAATGTAAAAAAAAAGCAACTTAAAATCAATTATGAGATTATATAACCATTTAAAGGGAGAAACAAAGCTTTTGAAGGCATAAGTGACTATAAAAGAAGTTTTCTTCTCAATGAATGGTTTTTGCATCACGTTTCTCGAGGTAAACATTCAATTATAATCTGTTTTAACCAAAAATGTAAGAAAACTCAACTTAAAATCAATTATGGGATTATATAACCATTTAAAGGGAGAAACAAAGCTTTTGAAGGCATAAGTGACTATAAAAGAAGTTTTCTTCTCAATGAATGGCTTTCGCTTCAAGATACTCGAGGTAAACATTCAATTATAATCTGTTTTAACCAAAAATGTAAAAAAATTCAACTTAAAATCAATTATGAGATTATATAACCATTTAAAGGGTGAAACAAAGCTTTTGAAGGCATAAATGACTATAAAAGAAGTTTTCTTCTCAATAATTGATTTTTACATCACGTTTCTCGAGGTAAACATTCAATTATAATCTGTTTTAACCAAAAATGTAAAAAAATTCAACTTAAAATCAATTATGAGATTATATAACCATTTAAAGGAAGAAACAAAGCTTTTGAAGGCATAAGTGACTATAAAAGAAGTTTTCTTCTCAATGAATGGTTTTTGCATCACGTTTCTCGAGGTAAACATTCAATTATAATCTGTTTTAACTAAAAATGTAAAAAAAACGCAACATAAAATCAATTATGAGATTATATAACCATTTAAAGGGAGAAACAAAGCTTTTGAAGGCATAAGTGACTATAAAAGAAGTTTTCTTCTCAATGAATGGTTTTTGCATCAGGTTTCTCGAGGTAAACATTCAATTATAATCTGTTTTAAAAAAAATGTAAAAAAACTGAACTTAAAATCAATTATGAGGTTATATAACCATTTAAAGGGAGAAACAAAGCTTTTGAAGGCATAAGTGACTATAAAAGAAGTTTTCTTCTCAATGAATGGTTTTTGCATCACGTTTCTCGAGGTAAACATTCAATTATAATCTGTTTGAACAAAAAATGTAAAAAAAACGCAACTTAAAATCAATTATGAGATTATATAACCATTTAAAGGGAGAAACAAAGCTTTTGAAGGCATAAGTGACTATAAAAGAAGTTTTCTTCTCAATGAATGGTTTTTGCATCACGTTTCTCGAGGTAAACATTCAATTATAATCTGTTTTAACCAAAAATGTAAAAAAATTCAACTTAAAATCAATTATGAGATTATATAACCATTTAAAGGGAGAAACAAAGCTTTTGAAGGCATAAGTGACTATAAAAGAAGTTTTCTTCTCAATGAATGGTTTTTGCATCACGTTTCTCAAGGGAAACATTCAATTATAATCTGTTTTAACCAAAAATGTAAAAAAATTCAACTTAAAATCAATTATGAGATTATATAACCATTTAAAGGGAGAAACAAAGCTTTTGAAGGCATAAGTGACTATAAAAGAAGTTTTCTTCTCAATGAATGGTTTTTGCATCACGTTTCTCGAGGTAAACATTCAATTATAATCTGTTTTAACCAAAAATGTAAAAAAATTCAACTTAAAATCAATTATGAGATTATATGACCATTTAAAGGGAGAAACAAAGCTTTTGAAGGCATAAGTGACTATAAAAGAAGTTTTCTTCTCAATGAATGGTTTTTGCATCACGTTTCTCGAGGTAAACATTCAATTATAATCTGTTTTAACCAAAAATGTAAAAAAAAAGCAACTTAAAATCAATTATGAGATTATATAACCATTTAAAGGGAGAAACAAAGCTTTTGAAGGCATAAGTGACTATAAAAGAAGTTTTCTTCTCAATGAATGGTTTTTGCATCACGTTTCTCAAGGTAAACATTCAATTATAATCTGTTTTAACCAAAAATGTAAAAAAATTCAACTTAAAATCAATTATGAGATTATATAACCATTTAAAGGGAGAAACAAAGCTTTTGAAGGCATAAGTGACTATAAAAGAAGTTTTCTTCTCAATGAATGGTTTTTGCATCACGTTTCTCGAGGTAAACATTCAATTATAATCTGTTTTAACCAAAAATGTAAAAAAATTCAACTTAAAATCAATTATGAGATTATATAACCATTTAAAGGGAGAAACAAAGCTTTTGAAGGCATAAGTGACTATAAAAGAAGTTTTCTTCTCAATGAATGGTTTTTGCATCACGTTTCTCGAGGTAAACATTCAATTATAATCTGTTTTAACCAAAAATGTAAAAAAATTCAACTTAAAATCAATTATGAGATTATATAACCATTTAAAGGGAGAAACAAAGCTTTTGAAGGCATAAGTGACTATAAAAGAAGTTTTCTTCTCAATGAATGGTTTTTGCATCACGTTTCTCAAGGTAAACATTCAATTATAATCTGTTTTAACCAAAAATGTAAAAAAATTCAACTTAAAATCAATTATGAGATTATATAACCCTTTAAAGGGAAAAACAAAGCTTTTGAAGGGATAAGTGACTATAAAAGAAGTTTTCTTCTCAATGAATGGTTTTTGCATCACGTTTCTTGAGGTAAACATTCAATTATAATCTGTTTTAACCAAAAATGTAAAAAAAACTAAACTTAAAATCAATTATGAGGTTATATAACCATTTAAAGGGAGAAACAAAGCTTTTGAAGGCATAAGTGACTATAAAAGAAGTTTTCTTCTCAATGAATGGTTTTTCCATCACGTTTCTCGAGGTAAACATTCAATTATAATCTGTTTTAACAAAAAATGTAAAAAAACTCAACTTAAAATCAATTATGAGGTTATATAACCATTTAAAGGGAGAAACAAAGCTTTTGAAGGCAGAAGTGACTATAAAAGAAGTTTTCTTCTCAATGAATGGTTTTTGCATCACGTTTCTCGAGGTACACATTCAATTATAATCTGTTTTAACCAAAAATATAAAAAAAACTAACTTAAAATCAATTATGAGATTATATAACCATTTAAAGGGAGAAACAAAGCTTTTGAAGGCATAAGTGACTATAAAAGAAGTTTTCTTCTCAATGAATGGTTTTTGCATCACGTTTCTCGAGGTAGACATTCAATTATAATCTGTTTTAACCAAAAATGTAAAAAAATTCAACTTAAAATCAATTATGAGATTATATAACCATTTAAAGTGAGAAACAAAGCTTTTGAAGGCATAAGTGACTATAAAAGAAGTTTTCTTCTCAATGAATGGTTTTTGCATCACGTTTCTCGAGGTAAACATTCAATTATAATCTGTTTTAATCAAAAATGTAAAAAAAAAGCAACTTTAAATCAATTATGAGATTATATAACCATTTAAAGGGAGAAACAAAGCTTTTGAAGGCATAAGTGACTATAAAAGAAGTTTTCTTCTCAATGAATGGTTTTTGCATCACGTTTCTCGAGGTAAACATTCAATTATAATCTGTTTTAACCAAAAATGTAAAAAAATTCAACTTAAAATCAATTATGAGATTATATAACCATTTAAAGGGAGAAACAAAGCTTTTGAAGGCATAAGTGACTATAAAAGAAGTTTTCTTCTCAATGAATGGTTTTTGCGTCACGTTTCTCGAGGTACACATTCAATTATAATCTGTTTTAACCAAAAATGTAAAAAAAAAGCAACTTAAAATCAATTATGAGATTATATAACCATTTAAAGGGAGAAACAAAGCTTTTGAAGGCATAAGTGACTATAAAAGAAGTTTTCTTCTCAATGAATGGTTTTTGCATCACGTTTCTCAAGGGAAACATTCAATTATAATCTGTTTTAACCAAAAATGTAAAAAAATTCAACTTAAAATCAATTATGAGATTATATAACCATTTAAAGGGAGAAACAAAGCTTTTGAAGGCATAAGTGACTATAAAAGAAGTTTTCTTCTCAATGAATGGTTTTTGCATCACGTTTCTCGAGGTAAACATTCAATTATAATCTGTTTTAACCAAAAATGTAAAAAAATTCAACTTAAAATCAATTATGAGATTATATAACCATTTAAAGGGAGAAACAAAGCTTTTGAAGGCATAAGTGACTATAAAAGAAGTTTTCTTCTCAATGAATGGTTTTTGCATCACGTTTCTCGAGGTAAACATTCAATTATAATCTGTTTTAACCAAAAATGTAAAAAAATTCAACTTAAAATCAATTATGAGATTATATAACCATTTAAAGGGAGAAACAAAGCTTTTGAAGGCATAAGTGACTATAAAAGAAGTTTTCTTCTCAATGAATGGTTTTTGCATCACGTTTCTCAAGGTAAACATTCAATTATAATCTGTTTTAACCAAAAATGTAAAAAAATTCAACTTAAAATCAATTATGAGATTATATAACCCTTTAAAGGGAAAAACAAAGCTTTTGAAGGGATAAGTGACTATAAAAGAAGTTTTCTTCTCAATGAATGGTTTTTGCATCACGTTTCTTGAGGTAAACATTCAATTATAATCTGTTTTAACCAAAAATGTAAAAAAAACTAAACTTAAAATCAATTATGAGGTTATATAACCATTTAAAGGGAGAAACAAAGCTTTTGAAGGCATAAGTGACTATAAAAGAAGTTTTCTTCTCAATGAATGGTTTTTCCATCACGTTTCTCGAGGTAAACATTCAATTATAATCTGTTTTAACAAAAAATGTAAAAAAACTCAACTTAAAATCAATTATGAGGTTATATAACCATTTAAAGGGAGAAACAAAGCTTTTGAAGGCAGAAGTGACTATAAAAGAAGTTTTCTTCTCAATGAATGGTTTTTGCATCACGTTTCTCGAGGTACACATTCAATTATAATCTGTTTTAACCAAAAATATAAAAAAAACTAACTTAAAATCAATTATGAGATTATATAACCATTTAAAGGGAGAAACAAAGCTTTTGAAGGCATAAGTGACTATAAAAGAAGTTTTCTTCTCAATGAATGGTTTTTGCATCACGTTTCTCGAGGTAGACATTCAATTATAATCTGTTTTAACCAAAAATGTAAAAAAATTCAACTTAAAATCAATTATGAGATTATATAACCATTTAAAGTGAGAAACAAAGCTTTTGAAGGCATAAGTGACTATAAAAGAAGTTTTCTTCTCAATGAATGGTTTTTGCATCACGTTTCTCGAGGTAAACATTCAATTATAATCTGTTTTAATCAAAAATGTAAAAAAAAAGCAACTTTAAATCAATTATGAGATTATATAACCATTTAAAGGGAGAAACAAAGCTTTTGAAGGCATAAGTGACTATAAAAGAAGTTTTCTTCTCAATGAATGGTTTTTGCATCACGTTTCTCGAGGTAAACATTCAATTATAATCTGTTTTAACCAAAAATGTAAAAAAATTCAACTTAAAATCAATTATGAGATTATATAACCATTTAAAGGGAGAAACAAAGCTTTTGAAGGCATAAGTGACTATAAAAGAAGTTTTCTTCTCAATGAATGGTTTTTGCGTCACGTTTCTCGAGGTACACATTCAATTATAATCTGTTTTAACCAAAAATGTAAAAAAAAAGCAACTTAAAATCAATTATGAGATTATATAACCATTTAAAGGGAGAAACAAAGCTTTTGAAGGCATAAGTGACTATAAAAGAAGTTTTCTTCTCAATGAATGGTTTTTGCATCACGTTTCTCGAGGTAAACATTCAATTATAATCTGTTTTAACCAAAAATGTAAGAAAACTCAACTTAAAATCAATTATGGGATTATATAACCATTTAAAGGGAGAAACAAAGCTTTTGAAGGCATAAGTGACTATAAAAGAAGTTTTCTTCTCAATGAATGGCTTTCGCTTCAAGATACTCGAGGTAAACATTCAATTATAATCTGTTTTAACCAAAAATGTAAAAAAATTCAACTTAAAATCAATTATGAGATTATATAACCATTTAAAGGGTGAAACAAAGCTTTTGAAGGCATAAATGACTATAAAAGAAGTTTTCTTCTCAATAATTGATTTTTACATCACGTTTCTCGAGGTAAACATTCAATTATAATCTGTTTTAACCAAAAATGTAAAAAAATTCAACTTAAAATGAATTATGAGATTATATAACCATTTAAAGGAAGAAACAAAGCTTTTGAAGGCATAAGTGACTATAAAAGAAGTTTTCTTCTCAATGAATGGTTTTTGCATCACGTTTCTCGAGGTACACATTCAATTATAATCTGTTTTAACTAAAAATGTAAAAAAAACGCAACATAAAATCAATTATGAGATTATATAACCATTTAAAGGGAGAAACAAAGCTTTTGAAGGCATAAGTGACTATAAAAGAAGTTTTCTTCTCAATGAATGGTTTTTGCATCAGGTTTCTCGAGGTAAACATTCAATTATAATCTGTTTTAAAAAAAATGTAAAAAAACTGAACTTAAAATCAATTATGAGGTTATATAACCATTTAAAGGGAGAAACAAAGCTTTTGAAGGCATAAGTGACTATAAAAGAAGTTTTCTTCTCAATGAATGGTTTTTGCATCACGTTTCTCGAGGTAAACATTCAATTATAATCTGTTTGAACAAAAAATGTAAAAAAAACGCAACTTAAAATCAATTATGAGATTATATAACCATTTAAAGGGAGAAACAAAGCTTTTGAAGGCATAAGTGACTATAAAAGAAGTTTTCTTCTCAATGAATGGTTTTTGCATCACGTTTCTCAAGGGAAACATTCAATTATAATCTGTTTTAACCAAAAATGTAAAAAAATTCAACTTAAAATCAATTATGAGATTATATAACCATTTAAAGGGAGAAACAAAGCTTTTGAAGGCATAAGTGACTATAAAAGAAGTTTTCTTCTCAATGAATGGTTTTTGCATCACGTTTCTCGAGGTAAACATTCAATTATAATCTGTTTTAACCAAAAATGTAAAAAAATTCAACTTAAAATCAATTATGAGATTATATAACCATTTAAAGGGAGAAACAAAGCTTTTGAAGGCATAAGTGACTATAAAAGAAGTTTTCTTCTCAATGAATGGTTTTTGCATCACGTTTCTCAAGGGAAACATTCAATTATAATCTGTTTTAACCAAAAATGTAAAAAAATTCAACTTAAAATCAATTATGAGATTATATAACCATTTAAAGGGAGAAACAAAGCTTTTGAAGGCATAAGTGACTATAAAAGAAGTTTTCTTCTCAATGAATGGTTTTTGCATCACGTTTCTCGAGGTAAACATTCAATTATAATCTGTTTTAACCAAAAATGTAAAAAAATTCAACTTAAAATCAATTATGAGATTATATGACCATTTAAAGGGAGAAACAAAGCTTTTGAAGGCATAAGTGACTATAAAAGAAGTTTTCTTCTCAATGAATGGTTTTTGCATCACGTTTCTCGAGGTAAACATTCAATTATAATCTGTTTTAACCAAAAATGTAAAAAAATTCAACTTAAAATCAATTATGAGATTATATAACCATTTAAAGGGAGAAACAAAGCTTTTGAAGGCATAAGTGACTATAAAAGAAGTTTTCTTCTCAATGAATGGTTTTTGCATCACGTTTCTCAAGGTAAACATTCAATTATAATCTGTTTTAACCAAAAATGTAAAAAAATTCAACTTAAAATCAATTATGAGATTATATAACCCTTTAAAGGGAAAAACAAAGCTTTTGAAGGGATAAGTGACTATAAAAGAAGTTTTCTTCTCAATGAATGGTTTTTGCATCACGTTTCTTGAGGTAAACATTCAATTATAATCTGTTTTAACCAAAAATGTAAAAAAAACTAAACTTAAAATCAATTATGAGGTTATATAACCATTTAAAGGGAGAAACAAAGCTTTTGAAGGCATAAGTGACTATAAAAGAAGTTTTCTTCTCAATGAATGGTTTTTCCATCACGTTTCTCGAGGTAAACATTCAATTATAATCTGTTTTAACAAAAAATGTAAAAAAACTCAACTTAAAATCAATTATGAGGTTATATAACCATTTAAAGGGAGAAACAAAGCTTTTGAAGGCAGAAGTGACTATAAAAGAAGTTTTCTTCTCAATGAATGGTTTTTGCATCACGTTTCTCGAGGTACACATTCAATTATAATCTGTTTTAACCAAAAATATAAAAAAAACTAACTTAAAATCAATTATGAGATTATATAACCATTTAAAGGGAGAAACAAAGCTTTTGAAGGCATAAGTGACTATAAAAGAAGTTTTCTTCTCAATGAATGGTTTTTGCATCACGTTTCTCGAGGTAGACATTCAATTATAATCTGTTTTAACCAAAAATGTAAAAAAATTCAACTTAAAATCAATTATGAGATTATATAACCATTTAAAGTGAGAAACAAAGCTTTTGAAGGCATAAGTGACTATAAAAGAAGTTTTCTTCTCAATGAATGGTTTTTGCATCACGTTTCTCGAGGTAAACATTCAATTATAATCTGTTTTAATCAAAAATGTAAAAAAAAAGCAACTTTAAATCAATTATGAGATTATATAACCATTTAAAGGGAGAAACAAAGCTTTTGAAGGCATAAGTGACTATAAAAGAAGTTTTCTTCTCAATGAATGGTTTTTGCATCACGTTTCTCGAGGTAAACATTCAATTATAATCTGTTTTAACCAAAAATGTAAAAAAATTCAACTTAAAATCAATTATGAGATTATATAACCATTTAAAGGGAGAAACAAAGCTTTTGAAGGCATAAGTGACTATAAAAGAAGTTTTCTTCTCAATGAATGGTTTTTGCGTCACGTTTCTCGAGGTACACATTCAATTATAATCTGTTTTAACCAAAAATGTAAAAAAAAAGCAACTTAAAATCAATTATGAGATTATATAACCATTTAAAGGGAGAAACAAAGCTTTTGAAGGCATAAGTGACTATAAAAGAAGTTTTCTTCTCAATGAATGGTTTTTGCATCACGTTTCTCGAGGTAAACATTCAATTATAATCTGTTTTAACCAAAAATGTAAGAAAACTCAACTTAAAATCAATTATGGGATTATATAACCATTTAAAGGGAGAAACAAAGCTTTTGAAGGCATAAGTGACTATAAAAGAAGTTTTCTTCTCAATGAATGGCTTTCGCTTCAAGATACTCGAGGTAAACATTCAATTATAATCTGTTTTAACCAAAAATGTAAAAAAATTCAACTTAAAATCAATTATGAGATTATATAACCATTTAAAGGGTGAAACAAAGCTTTTGAAGGCATAAATGACTATAAAAGAAGTTTTCTTCTCAATAATTGATTTTTACATCACGTTTCTCGAGGTAAACATTCAATTATAATCTGTTTTAACCAAAAATGTAAAAAAATTCAACTTAAAATGAATTATGAGATTATATAACCATTTAAAGGAAGAAACAAAGCTTTTGAAGGCATAAGTGACTATAAAAGAAGTTTTCTTCTCAATGAATGGTTTTTGCATCACGTTTCTCGAGGTAAACATTCAATTATAATCTGTTTTAACTAAAAATGTAAAAAAAACGCAACATAAAATCAATTATGAGATTATATAACCATTTAAAGGGAGAAACAAAGCTTTTGAAGGCATAAGTGACTATAAAAGAAGTTTTCTTCTCAATGAATGGTTTTTGCATCAGGTTTCTCGAGGTAAACATTCAATTATAATCTGTTTTAAAAAAAATGTAAAAAAACTGAACTTAAAATCAATTATGAGGTTATATAACCATTTAAAGGGAGAAACAAAGCTTTTGAAGGCATAAGTGACTATAAAAGAAGTTTTCTTCTCAATGAATGGTTTTTGCATCACGTTTCTCGAGGTAAACATTCAATTATAATCTGTTTGAACAAAAAATGTAAAAAAAACGCAACTTAAAATCAATTATGAGATTATATAACCATTTAAAGGGAGAAACAAAGCTTTTGAAGGCATAAGTGACTATAAAAGAAGTTTTCTTCTCAATGAATGGTTTTTGCATCACGTTTCTCAAGGGAAACATTCAATTATAATCTGTTTTAACCAAAAATGTAAAAAAATTCAACTTAAAATCAATTATGAGATTATATAACCATTTAAAGGGAGAAACAAAGCTTTTGAAGGCATAAGTGACTATAAAAGAAGTTTTCTTCTCAATGAATGGTTTTTGCATCACGTTTCTCGAGGTAAACATTCAATTATAATCTGTTTTAACCAAAAATGTAAAAAAATTCAACTTAAAATCAATTATGAGATTATATAACCATTTAAAGGGAGAAACAAAGCTTTTGAAGGCATAAGTGACTATAAAAGAAGTTTTCTTCTCAATGAATGGTTTTTGCATCACGTTTCTCAAGGGAAACATTCAATTATAATCTGTTTTAACCAAAAATGTAAAAAAATTCAACTTAAAATCAATTATGAGATTATATAACCATTTAAAGGGAGAAACAAAGCTTTTGAAGGCATAAGTGACTATAAAAGAAGTTTTCTTCTCAATGAATGGTTTTTGCATCACGTTTCTCGAGGTAAACATTCAATTATAATCTGTTTTAACCAAAAATGTAAAAAAATTCAACTTAAAATCAATTATGAGATTATATGACCATTTAAAGGGAGAAACAAAGCTTTTGAAGGCATAAGTGACTATAAAAGAAGTTTTCTTCTCAATGAATGGTTTTTGCATCACGTTTCTCGAGGTAAACATTCAATTATAATCTGTTTTAACCAAAAATGTAAAAAAATTCAACTTAAAATCAATTATGAGATTATATAACCATTTAAAGGGAGAAACAAAGCTTTTGAAGGCATAAGTGACTATAAAAGAAGTTTTCTTCTCAATGAATGGTTTTTGCATCACGTTTCTCAAGGTAAACATTCAATTATAATCTGTTTTAACCAAAAATGTAAAAAAATTCAACTTAAAATCAATTATGAGATTATATAACCCTTTAAAGGGAAAAACAAAGCTTTTGAAGGGATAAGTGACTATAAAAGAAGTTTTCTTCTCAATGAATGGTTTTTGCATCACGTTTCTTGAGGTAAACATTCAATTATAATCTGTTTTAACCAAAAATGTAAAAAAAACTAAACTTAAAATCAATTATGAGGTTATATAACCATTTAAAGGGAGAAACAAAGCTTTTGAAGGCATAAGTGACTATAAAAGAAGTTTTCTTCTCAATGAATGGTTTTTCCATCACGTTTCTCGAGGTAAACATTCAATTATAATCTGTTTTAACAAAAAATGTAAAAAAACTCAACTTAAAATCAATTATGAGGTTATATAACCATTTAAAGGGAGAAACAAAGCTTTTGAAGGCAGAAGTGACTATAAAAGAAGTTTTCTTCTCAATGAATGGTTTTTGCATCACGTTTCTCGAGGTACACATTCAATTATAATCTGTTTTAACCAAAAATATAAAAAAAACTAACTTAAAATCAATTATGAGATTATATAACCATTTAAAGGGAGAAACAAAGCTTTTG